>NC_083773.1:21414413-21459413 GCF_963514075.1 Conger conger | reverse complement strand
CTGTTACACCAATGTGATGTACAGTAGATGCATCTTAAACAAAATGAGTATTTTCGTGAAAAATTTAATATGGATACAAACCACTCAACTTAACCTTAAGTAGTCTGGTGGTTAGACTTGGCTGTAAGCCTGCAGTTCTTGTCAAAATGTTTATCTAAGGACATCATCAGCAGACGGGAGACTGTATGGGACTGTATCTCCTCAGCATTCTCGGTGTAACCTGTATTTCATGCGTCAAAAAGAGATCTTTCCTCTGTATCAGCAGCAGATTGTGATGGTTTCACTGACCCTTAACTCCTCCTTCTCTTACTCATTTAAGTGAGGTCGTCCTTTCAATTGAAGGATGCTGTGAAATGGTGTCAAATCTGATTTTTTCTATATTTCACGATCATTTCATAGTCACGATCACAATCATATAATCATATAACTAACATACATTTGAAACATACTATCTGTGGCACATTCATTCGCACTCTTAGGTGAAATTGAGTTAGATAATTCATTGAGATTAACAGAACTGTTAAATCAGTTACGAGCAACCAGGCATGTATCAATTAAGAATTCATTTCCTTACAGTAATGACTTCCGAATGAATGAAGGCTAAACGATTACCTCTGTCGACTGGGGAACTGTGTTAGAGAGGAGATGTGTAGCCCATCGACTTGTTTATGGAAAGTGTGGAGCTTGTTTGTATGTCGTTTATAAAACCAGAGCGGGAGGGAAATACTAAATCAGGCTGCTCCTCACACTGGCCTGTCAGGTGTTGAAAGACTCTAGCATTCACTTTTACTCAGCCTGACAATGATAATATTTATGAGGACACAGAGGACGTCACTCAAAATGGCGTCCTCTGTGTTTCCTTTGTGACAGAACTAATCAGCATTAGGAGGAGTAGTGTCTCTCAGACTCTGACAGACTGAGTGATTGGCTCTCTCTAAATTGAGTGACTGCACCTTCATGTACCATCGGTTGAAAGAGGCAGGAGCTCCTCAGCATTGAATGATGAATACTGATCTTTTCTTTACTAAACTGTTAGCTGAACCTCCCAGTTTTGCCGACAATACAAACCTGGGAGGTTTACCTAACTGTTTGGCTACTAGAGTAATCAAAGAAGATTTAAACAGAATCCAGCAATGGGCGGAAACCTGGCAAGTGAAATTCAATATAGGTAAATGTAAAGTTGTACATGTGGGAAATTTTAAAATCAGGCTTAACTTTATGGGTGGTACAAAATTTGGAATGTGCTCAATTTGAAAAAGACTTGTACGTAATAGCCTTTCAGATTCTAGTCGTCGTGCTGTAGCAGTAAAAGGGCCAGCAGTACCGAGTATAGGGATAAACATTGATGTAGGGATTAACAAAGAGATTCTTCAGATGAGTTCTGTCAGTTGAACGATACATGGAAATGAGCAAAAGGTAAATTCCACACAGATATTAGGAAGTATTTCTTCACACAGAGAGTGGTGACTGTGTGGAATAGCTTGTCAGGACATGTAGTAGAGGCAGAAACTCTGGGGGTTCCCATGACCAGGATTGATGCAGTGTTAGATACTATCTAGTTTGTAGGAAAACGTGAGTACTTGGTACACTTTACTGGTAGGAAAGTGGAAAGTGGTGAGCATTGGTAGGCAATGTATGTGGCATTTTCTTGTCATTATGCTGTTATGTTATGTAAGAAAAGAGGGATGAAATTCGCAATTCAGCTAAGGTGTTAAGGTTTCCAGCTACATGCGTGCTTGTTTATAGGGTCAACTTACCTTTGATTCCCTTACTAGGAACCTAGGAGATTATCTTCTACTGAATGGAAATGAATCTCAGTAGTAATAGTACAAGTGTGTCATTGTAGTCTACATACAGGCAGATTATGGAAATGTACAGTATAATCTCTGTGATCTAATGTGGATTTTTTTGTGTTAATATTAACATTTCATCGAGAGCGAGGAGCGGGATCGCGTCGGACAAGTGTTTCGTCGCAGCCGTATGAGGGAGCCAGATGTTTGGCTGAAAGGCCTGTGATGTCATGGCACAATCTGCTTCACTGGCCCTGGGTTATTCCTGCCTCTGGCCTCCCCTGTCTACTGGCAGTGAATGAACACCTCATTCCCATCATGCCTGGATGGGCTAAACTCTGTCCCGCGGAGAAGAAGGCTACAGTGTGGCCACTCATCCAGTCCTTGTGTTTTGTGTAGTTGGAGACGGGTTGTTAAAAACTGCATTCTTTTTACATGGGAGAATGCGGGGCGGTCGTGAAGTCATCAGATTATCAGCAGATCAGGTGAAGAAGAAAACATGCCCAGGAAATGACACAGTAAAAGGGGTCATGTCACAAGGTTTCCCGTGTTTGTAGTAATGGCCGGTAACATAGCCGCCCAGCTTCACGTGTAAACCAACACGGCTCACACATGTGAACCTGGAGCGATTTCATGTTCCACTGCCCTGCTAATCTTCGCCTTAGGACAGAAAAAAAGAATCAAAACCGGGGGAGAAAGGTTTCCTCTTTCTCTGCTTCGGAAGCAGCTGGGATTTCTTCCCCAAAAGCAAGACCCTTTCCCTGCTGGGGCTCCCAGGGGAAGTTTCCGGGATTACCCAGAGAAGAGGGTGTTAGGCTGGCAGAGCAGCAGCTGTGAGAGGAGGGGTTTTGGCCTCCCCCGGGGACACAGAAACAACCCACTTGTCACATAGTTGGTAATTCTCACAAAAATTATCTTCCTCAGTGGTGACATCATATTTTCTTATATATGTTATCTTGTTATGGTAGTGTGGCGGTCTAAGCTTTGACACAATGGGCCACTTCATGTGATACAGTGGGGCATGGTTAAATGAGTCACCCCACCGAAACAGGGCTGCAGATGGGGACCCCGCCCAAAGTGCTCTGTCCCGCAGTTAGTGCACAGAGCCCAGATACAGGGCTCTGTCTCCTCAGTGCATCTGCACACTGGCAGCCGGACTGGTTTCTGTTAATCCTCCAACAACGGGAGCATTGTCCCAGTCTCCATGCCGGAATCTGCATATTAACGGACTTGTACCTGTCATCCAATCACCTGTTCCTACGCTATGAGGGAGCATGCCCATAACAAACTCTTCAGTTTAACCCTGCACTACACTGGGAGGCCATTTTGAATGTTTTGGCTGTAAATCACACAGCAGCATGTGTTGTGTGGCAAATTGAAGGGGAAACAGGAAGTATAATACTGTAATTCACACGATATACATAATCTGTTCGCGTGTTTTCGGCGAATAGGCGTGTAACCGCTGCTCGAACACACAAACACAAGCTTTGGTCCACTGTATGATTTGTGGCAACAGATGGCCAGGCGTACTATGGCTGTCATTCCAACATACAGTCTATAGAATCTGAATGAGAACATCTGCTGAATGAGTGTGATGTACCCTGAGTGTTTCATATTATACATTCCAGTGATACATGCAGCCTTCACTGTTTTACAATCTGCCATTCTGTTCCCCACATCTGTAGTATCCATCATGTGGAGTGTCAGTAACGGCTATAAAGACTTTTGAAACGTTTTGTTTCATTGAAACATACTATGTTGCTTTTGTTACGGTGCCAGCTCATTGGTTGGTTCCTCAGCTTCCCACCGTTTCATTGGTTGGCAGCAGTTCAGGGGTCACACGGGAAAGAAAGCGTGGGAACAGGCGGACGCCCTCGCTCCGCGGGCAGTAATTGTAGGGTTAGAGCAAACCTGCATGCGTACGGTGGGCCTGTAATTACTCATCCAGGCCTAATGGCTTTTAGCATCTGTGAGCATAGGAGGGGACGTTGGCGGCTTTTTCACTGACCGCTGGGAAGGCTCCCTTGCACCTGTCGCTGGGGAGGACAGGGAAGGCCATTTGGCTCTCTGCTGAAGCCATGGTGGAATGGAGCGACTTTGTGGTGGGCACCGTATCTCGTTCGGCCTCTGAGCTTAATGGGCTGAAACACGTGAAAGCCCTGTTGGTTTACACCTCCTCCTGCCCTCTGTGTGAAGAGCTGTTGGGAGGCCCAGTGTCAGGCCGTTCAGAGAAAACGCCTTGCTGAGTCTTAATGCCTTTTTACCTGCTGCCGAGATGGAAAAGGATTATTCATAGGATAAATTAATTGAGAGTCAGACAGAAGCAGAAGAACTGATTTTGGTCGTTTCACAGGACATGTTGACAATACAGAAACATTTTTTTATTTGTGTTCCTTAACTTCTGATGCTACATTAGTTTTCCACTGCAGCCTGGTGCGTGGTTAGATTTATTTTAATTGGTTGTCTTGAATGATGTTGAGGTGGGGAGCTTGATCGATTAATCGATCGGAAATTGGGAAATGAAGAATACTGCTGACAACGTCGCAAAATTGCTTGAAATACTATTTGTCAGTTTCTTTTATGTAAGTCTGAAGAGCCGCAACTAGTCATTATAACATAACTTTAAGCAGGGCTTCTTGAAGGCATATGTTCCTGGCTAAATTTATTCCCAAAAAAGTCTTAAAAGTTTTTTTGGCTGAAAGCTGTTTTTTCAATGGTTTATTTCTTCTACCTCATAGGAAGGCATGTTTCTCTTTACAAAAAAGAAACAATAACTGGATATAATTAGGCCTGTAATTAGCCTTTTGTACAAAGTCCGCAAGGGGGAAAACATCACATCTTGTTACCAATGCTTTCATTTCTTGTCTGGCTCAAAATGACTCAAAGGGTTTCATTTGCTTGTTAATTTATCTGAGATTAATAGTGTACGTAGATTGAAAACAGCAAAGTGAGTTATGTTTATGCCAAGTACAGGCTTTACAGTGCTGGCTGATGATTTCATGCAGAATGCCAAAGAGCCCTTTCCCCTCTGTTAAACCTCTAATCCCCTCTCTGTTCCCCCCTCTGTTCCCCACACTGATCCTCCCTCTGTTCCCTACTCTGTTGACCCGCTCTGATCCCCCCTCTGTTCCCCGCTCTGATCCCCCTCTGATCCACACTCTGATCCACGCTCTGATCCCCGCTCTGATCCCCGCTCTGATCCCCGCTCTGATCCCCCCTCTGTTCCTCCCTCTATTCCCCGCTCTGATCCCCCCTCTGTTCGCCCCTCTGATCCCCCCTCTGATCCACGCTCTGTTCCTCCCTCTGTTCCCGCTCTGATCCACGCTCTGTTCCCGCTCTGTTCCCCGCTCTGTTCCCCGCTCTGATCCCCGCTCTGATCCCCCCTCTGTTCCCCCTCCTGCAGCTGGTGAAGCTATGCAGTGGGATGATAGAAGCGGGGCGGGCGTACGTCAGCGCCAACAAGCTCTTCGTCAGCGGGATCCGCGACCTGTCCCAGCAGTGCGAGAAGGACCTGATGATCTCGGTAAGAGTGAGAAAAGCATTCAAACCCAGTGATGTGCCACATGTGTGATATACCAAATATCTTTTAGTGCAATATCATTTAGTCTCAAAGCGTGTGCATGCAGGCTGGTTTTTATTCCAGCCTCAGATCTTTATTATATCATTTGTTCAATGATGTGCTGAATTAGGGCTGTAGGTTTGCACATACTATAATGGGTATGAAGGGAAATGTGTTATTTGTGTTGGCTAACAACTGTTATGAGTTTTGCTTAACTGCTTTAATGCAGTTAAATGCATATGACTAAATTGATTAAGGCAGCATTAATTGGTGTGAAACCTGCATACACATGGCCCTTCATGGCAATGAGTTTGAAACCACTTAGGTGTGTTAAGTGCTTGATTTACACACAGGGTATGTAAATGTTGTGTTTATAAGGAGGGGAAGTGTATGTATTTTGATCCGTAGCTGTAGTCCAGCATTCGTGTCCTGGACCGTGTTCCTTTACCACAGGGGTGCACAGCTCCAGTCCTGGAAGCCCAGTCTCTGTACTGGTTTTTATTCCAACCACTTCCACGTCCTGGTTTTTGTTCCAAACAATTACCTTAGTTTTAGCTCTCTGACAGCTCTATAAACTACAGCTCTATAAACTGTACTTAAGCACAGGAAAGTCTTTAGGATACACTTGCAGCCTGCGGTTGTAGCTTGTGCTGATATAAATGTCAGATCAAGATCTATGATCTATGATTGGGCTAATTAAATAATTAAGACCAGACGTTGGCACAGAATCCCGAAACGGATCTCCTGTTTTATCAGCACTCCCCCTCCTTGAGCCATCTCTCTCATCCAGCATTCCCACATTTATAGTCCGTTCCAAACCTGGAGTTATATTGTCCATTTTCCACTTTCGTCAGCAGCGGCTGGTCTCCACGGATATCTCAGGGTCAACTTTCATTTTATTCAGACAGATTTCAAAGTGCAGAAATCGTATGAACGTGTCTCCCTACGTTCTTTGGTTTTGGAGGTGAACGGCAGCAGCCTGGCTGGGTGGGTGTTTGTGAGCCCTGATTTTGGGGAGGTTAGTCAGCGAGAGGGGGGCTCAGGTCCGTAGACTCACCGGTTCTTGGCTCGGTGACCAGGCCGGAGCAGATCCAAGCCTCTCCCCAGGAGCGCAGTGGAAGCAGACTCTCAGCCGCCGAAGGGACGTTGTTTTAAGGCCTTCCTGGCTCCCCTGCAGCCTCTCTGGTTGTCTAAAGCCCAGGGCTTTATGAAATCAAAGCCACTTCTGCCTTTTTACGTCGTGAAGTAGAATCGGACAACCAGAGTTACGCTGTGCTACCGTGATGTCTTGAGTATGCCGACAGCACCTGTCACCCTGCTGTTTGTGTCCTTTCTCTCAAACCGAATGGGCTGAGTGTCCTTGGGTTACATTTCACATTTTAGTCATTTGGCAGACGCTTTTAATCCAAAGCGATTTAAAAGTGCAAAGGTTCTTCCGCAGGTTAAAGCATCAAATGCCATTTGCCATTTACCATTTACGTATTCTATCCATAACTATTAGAATACGCATGAACGGCTGTTCTAAACAAAAACAGTCATCATAAGTGCGACTGTCTTTCAGTTCCCATGGGTTCACTCTTTGTTGTGAAAAAGTGTATCTTATTGTGAACGTGCATATCTCACATTATGTGACTGTAATGACCTGTGTGACTGTAATAACCTGAGTGACTAATGGCCTGTGTGACTATAATGACCTGAGTGACTAATGGCCTGTGTGACTGTAATGACCTGTGTGACTGTAATGACCTGAGTGACTAATGGCCTGTGTGACTGTAATGACCTGAGTGACTAATGGCTTGTGTGACTGTAATGACCTGAGTGACTAATGGCCTGTGTGACTGTGATGACCTGAGTGACTAATGGCCTGTGTGACTGTAATGACCTGAGTGACTAATGGCCTGTGTGACTGTAATGACCTGAGTGACTAATGGCCTGTGTGACTGTAATGACCTGAGTGACCAATGGCCTGTGTGACTGTAATGACCTGTGTGACTGTAATGGCCTGTGCTCTGTTCTTATTGCAGGAGTGCCTGGAGAAGTGTGGGGAGCGTCTCCAGGAAATCGTCAACTACCACACGGTAAGCCACCGTCCCCTCCTCTGTCCCCTCCACCATCACTCGCGAGGCCAGAAATCACGGAACAGCCTTATGACATCATCACATCTTGAAACACTAATGTGGACGGGCGTTCACTTCTCTCCAGGGCCCATCATTGTGAAACCTATGTTACTCATGAACTGGGCCGTACCAATCTGGCATGCCGGGGCATACCAATATGTCATACTGGGGGAATAGTCCATATTAGCATCCTTTGTGCCTCACTGGTCCAACATGTCTCGCCTGTTGGACAAGGTCTTTGTGTACCCACTTTTGGAGATGGTACTCCTGAAACCCACTAGAAACGATCTATAATAGAGCACAGTTAAATCTGAAGCCCATTCTTCTCCAAACAGCCAAGACGAGACGTGACGAGACGGTTTTAGAACGTGTTTAGAAGAAAGTTTTATCAGCGTGAACTGTCCAGTTTTAGAACGTCGGTTCTTGGCGTCTGACGTTTTCGAAAACTGGGCCAGTCTTAAGCCCGGAGTTTTAAAACGATTAGTGATTTAACGTTACAGTTAACTCTGGTTGTCATGGAAACAGTCGTTTATTTGTTTACTCGTCGCTTTTGTGTGGATTGCCTAGTCCACACTCGCGGACGTTTCAAGATTTAAACACAGACGTTCCGAGATTTCTCGAGTCTTGTCTCGTCTGGTCTGGGCTGTCTGGTGGAGACTGGGCTTTACAGAGACTGTGGGAGAAAGATGGTATTCAGGTGACATGGTGAGGGATTGAGGTTCAGTTTCAGTGAGCAGTGTGATGTGTGATGTGATTCCTCTGAGATCTGGTTCTTGTTTGGGAGAAGGTTTTTAAACTGGAAACACGGTGAGGAAAGGTTTTTGGGAGATTGCAGGAGCTCATGTGGGCTTGTCTTGCCATGGCAACCTTGCGTTTCAGCGACTGAGGACATTCCGAGGCTGTGGTATAATGGGCTTGTGGCTTTGTAAATTGTTGATCCAAACACTGGTAATCCTTTCTTTCTCAGACCCTCCCTTCTGGAAATGCTGCTCTTTTGTTTTAGTTTTTTTTAAATGTTTTTCTCTCCCTTTTTATGGCAATTAACTGCCATTGCGAGGTGCGTTCACATCAGGATTTAACCAGGGCCCAGCTGCTGGACTACTCCCAGTTTCCGATGTTGTGGGTTTGCGCAACATCGTGAAAACAGTGGTTTTTGCATTTCTGCGCTCTGTCTGGCAGCAGTTTAAGGATGTGCTCTTACCACAAGTCTTAAGACTCTGCAGACTGCAGCCACCCACTGTACACTGCAGCACTTTTCCACACTTCAGACATGGTTTCACATCCTCGGAGTGTGAAAATAAGTGCTTCATCAGCACCCTGTAGTACTATTCCCTAGCTAATCAGGCCTGGTTTAGCCATCGGTGAAAACCCCGATTTCATGCAGTGCCATCCTCATTAATTAATCTCTTAATGTAATGAATGTTTCCCCTTGAAGTCACACACAATAGTAATACAATAACTGATGAGTGTGGTGAGAAAAACCGCCTTGGAGGAGTTGCTGAAGTGAGCCGTAACACCCTGGCCCAAACAGCTGATGCTTCTTATATCCTCTAGCCCAGGGATCATCCAATCACGGTCATTGAGGGCTGAGAACTGCTGCTTTTTACCTGGGAGTCAGGTGTGAAGGCAGCCTGCCCAATCAGTAACACTAATTGTTCAGTTAATTACATGGGAGAAAAGAAAAACATGGCTGGATTTGGATTCGAGGGTGAGGTTTGATGATCCCTGCTCTACCCCATGACCTGGCGCGCCACATGGTCTGCTGGTTTTTTTTCCACATTAAAAGCAGCACCCAGTGGCTCAGGACCAGGGGCACAGATCCCTGCTCTATCCAATAGCATGGCTGTTCTTTCTGCTGATGTCACACAATCCATCAGCTAGACGCACCCAAACCTCTAATCTTGTTTGGAAGCTGTCGGCTTGGCATTACATTACATTACATCACTTTCTTCCTTAGCAGACTGCCTTATTGAGTGCCCGTCTGGACTGTCATCCTGTTATAAGGCTGCATGTTTGCTACAGTGTTTCAGGTAATGTGCTGTGCCTCAGAGCTGTACGGGATTCAAACCCGCAACCTCCTTAAGTCAGATTCCCTATACACTGAATGTGTGGCTGGATTTATTCCATAGTACATTGCCCAAGAGCCAGACCTGGGTTAAATATGTCATTCAATTTATTTTCTTCGCTCAATTTATCTTGCTGGATTTGCACTTTTTTTTTAATTCAGGAGTCCCAATACACTAGACAAGCTTGGGAAAGCATAGAAAAGTATTTGAATCCAAAACAATTACACTTATTGTAATATTTGACCCAGGTCTATTTGAAAGTATTTCATGCTGCACCAGATTGCCTGTTTTTCTGCCAGACATGGTGCTGTACCTGTGTTTCCCACACACACCCCTGTAAAGGCAGGTGATTAGCCCTGGCTGCAGACAGCAGGCCCCTCCACCCCCCACAGACAGTAATTAGGGTAATCGTGTGTCTGGCACAGGGGGCAGGGTGGAACAGCGGGGCGGGCACCATTCACCTGCATGGGGGGGTCATTTGGGCTGATTGGTGTTAGACAGCCCAGCGGGGGCATCTTTGGCCTTTGTGAGGATGCGGGGAAGCTCTACTCTGGGGCAGTAGAACAGGCCAGCGAGGGGAGTAGAATGTCACAGACATTTTCCATGCTGTTTCCAGGTGAGGTGTGTGCAAAGGTGCTGCCCCTTCTATATATTACTGGAGAGAAATGAATTTATGTATATTAACATGACCATGGAGTCATGGAGACCCTCTCTGTCTGGTTCAGATTTAGTCTGGATTGTGCGTCCCCACCCTGTGACGCGAGTTCACTCATCTCTCTGTCTTTCGGAAGAGATAAATCTTAAGAAAAAGAAGGATTTTGTTTTTCCTGCTCAGTGAGAGCCAGATGGGATATTGTTTAGATTTGCGCTGATCTGTGAATCTGACGAGCCACATCTGCGACAGAAGAGACATCCTGAGATTACAATTACACAATTACACAATTACACCAGACAACCTGAACTCATTTGCTTACAGTAGGGCATGGTTGAGTGAACCCTGTTAATCCACAGTCTAGTCAAGTTAATACTTTATTTGCCACCTCAACTATGACAGTTGTTAGGATCTTTTTGTCGCACAATAAAGATCGTTACTGAGACAGTCATAATGTGTAAATTAACATCTTTTTAAATAAGAAGCAAGCAGACAAGGAAGGGCATTTACAGAAATGTCAATGACTCATGAAAACTTACTAAAGTGGCAAATTACCAAATGACAAGAATAATCATCCCATTCAGCAAGGACACACAAGTGTAGATCTGCGCAACTACAGTGAACATTTTCAACATCATTTAATTGATTTTCTTTTTTTAATGTAGCTGTACGATTCCTTTTAGCAGGTCATCTCGGCACAGAACTGGAAATGAGCAGAAACTTGTCGTTAAGATGAGGAGAAACGGCCACATTGCTTGAGCTCTTACAGGCTATTATTCGGCTCAGCAGCAATACGGGGAGAAGATAAAGCAGTGATGGCAACTGTGCTACGTAATGAAAACCATAAAAATCCCCTCACGATCACCAAGAGACTAAAATAATCCTGCAACACGCTCAGGTGCCTTAGACACATCATACACCATACACAGATAAATATGGATGCTGCTTGCAAACACACACACACACACACACACACACACACATACATACACACACACACACAGATGCCGCACTTCTATTCCAGAGTTGGAGCACAAGTTCAGATTTGTGTCACTGTCAAAGCCCACCACAGTCTTGGCTCCTGTGTCCAAATAAACAGGCACTGAAACAAGCATGGAATCTGGAAGTTATCTGTCTGAGAATATGTGGTAAATTCCAGAATAAATGCACTATTTACATTTTCAGTCATTGGGGGACAGGGAGGTATTGAGCACAAGGCATCGCGGTTGACACTGCACTCTTAGAGACAGAATCCAGAGAAGACTGCTGTGGAATTAGATCGGAATTCCAATGAAGACATTCCCGGGCTGGTTGGGATCATTCCAGTCCTGCCCCCCGCAGTAGGCAGGGTTCAGCTGAATGGGAAGCAGGTTTGGGAAGTGACTGAGGTGATGGCCATGTTCGCATCCTGCGACTCTGCTCATGCTTCCTGTGGCGTGGAAGGAATGGAGAAACATTGGTGGAATTTTTACAGCACACATTGGGAATCTGCGGTCGTGGAAAAGCCAGCCAGGAAGAAAGGGATGATCTTGGAAAATATTCCACATTAATATATATGTGTGTGTGTGTGTGTGTGTGTTTCGCTGTGTGTGTGTGTGTGTGTGTAGAGAGTTTGTCTGAGGGCAGGAGGGTTGTGTGATGTATTACTGCAGGACCTCATGACTGCTCAGACAGTGAGGATCAGAGAGAGGGTGTGGGACAGGCAGTCCCATTTTACAGGACGGTCCCGTCTGTCTGGTATAACTGAAAGATTTCTCATTCATATCTTTTTTATTCTTCTACTGAAAGGAGTGTAGTGTACACTCACTGAGCTCCTTATTCATGCTATTATCTAATCAGCCAATCATGTGGCAGCAGTGCAGTGCATAAAATCATGTGGATACGGGTCAGGAGCTTCAGTTACTGTTCACATCAACAATCAATGTGTCAAACCTTTAAGTGGATAGACTACAGCAGCAGAAGACCAATAAGTCTAAAAAATAAGTCTAATAAATACCTAATAAAGTGCTCAGTGAGTGTATACAGGGCCTGGTCTACTAAGAAGTTTAGCATGTGCAATGGTTGATTGGTCATGGTATTGGTTTTGTCGTTAGTTTTGCGTGTGCTGTAAGGTTTAGCAGATGCTAAAGGTCTCAGTAAGTCAGGCCCTTAGTGTATAGGGGGACATTCCTTAGCATTCAGTACTGTGAAAATATTGGTTTATATCCCTGGAGGGTCCGTGTTGCGCTTTATCTGGGGTTCTCCAGTAAAAGCAGTTAACCAGAATTGGAGAAAGCAGCATCATGCTGCCATGAGGGGATGTTTAAGAGCAGTTTTTGGTTGTGACATCAGCAGAGCTGCACGTGCTCAGTGCATCACCTGGCGTGTCGGTCAGCCCTCCTCGTTCAGGCAGGGGGTTTAGCGTGGTCATTCTGAGCAGCGTTAGAGGCACATATAATGGAGTCCAGCCGATAGAGCCGCACCAGGACCAGCCTGTCCGCACGCAGGGCGTGGGCCTGAGGGCTACATGTTCCACACACAGGGCGTGGGCCTGAGGGCTACATGTTCCACACACAGGGCGTGGGCCAGAGTGCTACATGTTCCACACACAGGGCGTGGGCCTGAGTGCTACATGTTCCACACACAGGGCGTGTGTCTGAGTGCTACATGTTCCACACACAGGGCGTGGGCCTGAGTGCTACATGTTCCGCACACGTGTTGCGCATTCCGTCCCTTTCTCCGCCGGGAAGGGCGGTCCAGAATCCTCCCTCGTCCCTGCGTGCAGACCACCTGCGACATCTTTCTGTAATTAGCGACGCGCTGTTTCCTTTTTTTGCCGGGCTCGTTGACGGGGTTCCAGCAGTTTGGGTTTTTGGCGGGAGAGCCGCAATGTCCAGGGCTGCAGTGTTCCTCTGTAGCAGATGAGTCTCCTCAGCACATTCTGCTCGTATTCATCACCAGGGTCTGGGCGCAGAAAGACCCTGCTTCTAGGAGGCTGGCCTGGAGACCCTGCTTCTAGGAGGCTGGCCTGGAGACCCTGCTTCTAGGAGGCTGGCCTGGAGACCCTGCTTCTAGGAGGCTGGCCTGGAGACCCTGCTTCTAGGAGGCTGGCCTGGACCGTCAACAACTACATCGGCCTCATGCGTGTTCATGCGAGTTTCGCTATTTATGGATGTGATGTTTTTAACTTGTTGAAGAACCTATGCGCTTGTAAGTCGCTTTGGATTAAAAGCGTCTGCCAAATGACTAAAATGTAATGTCTCAGTTTCACACGTTACTGTATGTACTGTACACACCACTTTCACCTGCTAAATACTGCCCACCCCCCAGTTTTACCCACTGCACCCCCTTGTTTTCTGCCCTCCCTCCCCAGCACCTTGGCTGTTGGTACCGTGCCCTGTCTGCATCGTGGGGAATTCTGGGCCGTGATTTTTGGGTTTGGGTTGTTAGCGCTTAATGGTTGCCATCAGGCAGTTGCCCCGCAGTAATAGGCGTCAGCAGCTTTACCGGCATCCTGAGATTTACCCCGATTGTCCTAGTGGAGGCGGTGAACACCCCGCTTAATTACCCCTGCCAAGAGCCGTTACAAAGCCGCTACGAACACACCGACCAACCGCCGTGTTTTTGCGTGCGAAGCATTGAGCCGGTGTTTACAATCACCATATTTAGGAGCGGCTGAATGATGCTGATTGGCGTCTAGACAGGGTGCAGTGCTCGTAATCAGGAAGACGGGGTGGTGATACCTCAGTGTGAGGGCTGTGCAGGCAGGATTGATTGCTGTTTCGTCCAGCTCACCACTCAGACTGCCTCATTTGGAACCTGGGGTTTACCTGGCAGTAAAGCAGCCACAGCTCTCAAATCCTGCTGTCTGACTTCCCTCTTCTGTACTCCACCCCCAAACACACATATGTTATGTTTTGTTATGTTATTTGTTCAGTGCTACAAGGTCAAAGCGGCTTTATACTCTATACAGTACCAAATCCCTTTCTTGGTCTATTTTGTTCTCTAACAGGTATTTTAAGCCCGACAAGTTAATTGTTACAGGTAATATCTGCATTTGTGCCAGGTGTATAGACATTGAAAGCTTGACTTAACCTTTTGAAGAGTTGGCTTTTTTTCGGAATGTTTTTCACAATTCTAATCTGGTGTTCCAGAACTCTATTGATTTCAGTCACCAGTACATCAGCATTAGAATGTTGAGGTCAGAGCATTCTAATAGCATACTGGTGACCTCACACTTTGAAGGGTTAAAGAGCCAGTTGATACAGCTTGGTATCACAGAGGCTCAGAGCGGTTTGAGTGCTGCAGGGATGATCAGCAGCTGCTAAGGGCAGAGTGCAGCTGGCCAATAAGATTCAATCAGAACCTGTCTGAAAGCCCAAGGCCAGGAAGTGGTTTATAGGTAGTGAGTGGCAGAGAGCCAATGCAATGACCTGAGAACAGGGGTGATGAGAGCAGTGTGTGTGTGTGTGTGTGTGTGTGTGTGTGTGTGTATGTGTGTGTGTGTGTGGATGTGCGCTCTAGCTGCTGCATTGCTACATTTCTTGAGAAAGATTCTACTGCACACTGGCATTGGAATGCTGATATGCCATTTAGACACCCCCCCCCCATGTATTGCGTCGACCCTGTCTAATCCCAGTCAGGCTCTGAGATGGACTGTCTGTGGATCTGAGATGGACTGTCTGTGGATCTGAGATGGACTGTCTGTGGATCTGAGATGGACTGTCTGTGGATCTGAGATGGACTGTCTGTGGATCTGAGATGGACTGTCTGTGGGCCGGAGCGGACAGAATCACCGTGCCCGTTTGTGTGATGGCAGAGCGGGCGTCAGAGCCGCGATGGAGGGTTTCTGTGGCCCGCTCTCTCCCCCGCTCTCCCCCGCTCCTATGACCTATTTTACAGCACAGCAGCATGGCAGAGCCATCATAAACCTCCTCCCTGAGAGAGAGGGGAATCTGAATGAAGGAGGCGTGGTAGTGTGGTGTGTGTGTGTGCATGTGTGTGTGTGTGTGTGTGTGTGCATGGACTGTTTGCGTGCCCATTTGTGTGTGTGTGTGTATATGTGTGTGTGTATACCAGTGACTGTGTAAGTCTGTGTCTGTGTGTGTCAGTGTGCCTGTGTGCGTGTATGTGCTTGTGTGTGTGTGTGCTCTGTGCGTGGGCACACTTGTGTGGGGGTTGTCCTGGGTTGGTTTTAAATCTCCACTCCATTCAAGGCTCAGCATCACCCCCCGATGGTACAGATGTGTAATTGCAGCATTTCTTTTTTCACTGAACCAGTCAGCTTCTCTGCATTCAAATGACTGTGGCAATGGCAGCAAAGCAACATTTATTTTTGGGAGATTGATTATGTTTTTGTCCTTGTGTTTTCACAGATTCTCTTTGATCAAGCTCAGCGGTCTGTCAAGCAACAGCTTCACAGCTTCGTTAAAGAGTGAGTATCACAGCACGTGCTCTTATTCAGTAACCAAGTACTTATTACTCTTCCGACTAAAACAGTGTTTATCTAATGTGTGTTTTACAGTACAACACTGTTCTCATTTTCCTCATACTGTTTAGTGCCTGCTGGCTTTGTAAATTACAGTGTTGGTTTGGCTCTGTTAAATTTGTCAAAGTGCTCCTGTTCTCATCCCTGAATAACAACAGGCTCTGTTTATTTCAGCCTCTACCAAACCTAAATGAAAACACTGGGGTAAATGTGCTCAATACGTGTTGTGTTCATGTTGAATACAGCTCTTATCGCTCCTGGAACTGACTTAAACACCAGAACCAGGGCATGTTGCTTTGAGCGTTGGCCCACGGGATGGTAGTTCTGAAGCTAGCGGAGTGTAAACGTCCGTTAACTGTCTGCAGCCACGCAGGAAATTCCTCAATGCCATCGGCAGCATGGCCCAGTGGGGTGAGACTGGGGCTGCTTGAGGCTGAATTCAGCTCTGAGGATACAGGACTGTAATCTGGCCCCCGGCCAACACCGATGATGTCAGATTTAAGCAAATCTCTTCAGCCTCAGTGAGCAAGGTCACCAAGGCAAGGCAAAACCAGGCCCGATGAGGCACATGGAACAGTGAACTGCCGTTCAACTGCCGAAGCAGCCCTCCTCTGCCCTCCTCTGCCCTCCTCTCGCCCGAATATTCAGCTTGTCTTTTCCTTGTGACAGCAGATTACTCATCGCGACTCCTTCCTGCTGTTCCGATTTGTTCCCGCTTTGTTCCCGCTGTCGTGCTGGCTTCGTCCCGCACCCTCATGACGCGATGCTTGAGTTTGAAGCAGCCCTGTTTCTGCCCTTCTCTCACCCCTGCCCTGGCAGAGGGGGTTCCTCCTGCTGGGAGGTGTGGGATTAACCAAACCGCCCTGATTCTGCCAATCTGCTAATCCATCTGTTGCCACGGCAGCAGGCATGCATGTGGCGGGGTAGATCCCGCCGGATTAGCCCACGACGGCGCAACCTTTAGCCACAGAAGGTCATGCTCTGTGGCCGTAGCAACCGTGTGTCCGCAGTCCCAAGGGGGTGTTGGGGGTGGGGGGTGACCTCTGTGATCCCAGCCTTTGGGATTACCCCCCCCCTCGCCTTTTAATCTCACTGAGTGCACTGCCTGAGTGTGCTACCTGAGTGCCCTACCTGAGTGCCCTACCTGAGTGCACTGCCTGAGTGCACTGCCTGAGTGCCATACCTCAGTGCACTGCCTGAGTGCCCTACCTGAGTGCACTGCCTGAGTGCACTGCCTTTGCCATTGCTTTTATGTTCATAATTGATATGACAGATAATACTTCTCACCAAAGAGCACCCCATGAAGGATTAGGGCTCTGGGTGTCATGTACACATACTAATGCATGCACACACGCACTGCTGCAGAACCTAGCTGGCCTGGAAGTAATAACTAGATTACCATGCAGTATGGATCCAGTCCATGCAACCTTAGTCATTTCACTGGTACAGATCATAAACTTCTGAAACGCATATGCACTATGTGTTACTAAATGCACTTACAAGTTGGTGACTGAAATGTTGTGACTTTTTTTAAACAAAGGAAACTCAATAGCCAGCTAAAAAAAAAAAAAGCCATTGAAGTTTTTTTTTTTATATTGAGAAGGGGTAGATTACAGCAGTTAAACAAAGGAATTTCAGTCCAAGGTTAGCTCACACTGAAAAGCAGCCAAGCTTTAAATCTGACAGATTATGTTTCTGGCATGTCCATGCAAAGAGCGATTCTGAATTTAATTATGTCCCCACATCAGCCTTTCACAGACTGACTGAATGTCACATTCAAAGCTGAGGACAAATGTCCTGGAACAACCTTTGCTTTTCAAAAGGGAGATGTTTGTTTAAGAAAGACAGGGACTGTGATTTTTAGGTGTACTAAATATTTAGCACTAATGCACGTTAGCAGTTAGCATTAAACATGAAGTGGGGTTCCTTTTCTAATGAGTAATAACTTTGGCTGTGTTCGAAGCCACATTCTTAGCATACTACTGCATTTACGACTCCATTTAAATTAAAATCAGCCTGAAATTTAGTATGACTGCTCTGCTAATATGCGCTTTCAAATGCAGCCTTTTTGTCCTGACATCTACATGCATTTGTGGATCCAGCAGGTCTTCATTCAACCTTTTCGCACTGCTCTGTAGTTAACCCTGGGTTATCAGACTGGGCCCCAGGCTTAGGAGAAACCAGAGCTAGTTTATCCTGTGTTCACACAAGTCAACCCTGGGCTAAGTATTCACACCGGCACTGTGCTTGGGGATATTTCTGGGGCTAACGTCAAAACATTGGTGCTCATCCTTGTCCGGGGCAGGGTCTGCTAGCCCAGAGGTTGGTGCTAGCCCACTTTAGATTGTGTATTTCAAAGATGGATGTCTTGTGATATTATATTTTTTCTGATGTAACTATACTGTATTTTATTTCAGTTAAGGTTTTCAGACCAATAAAAGATACATGGACTAAAATCTCTCTTAGCCCAGGGCTGAAGACTGTCTTAGCCTGGGGCTAGGTACAGAGTGAATAAATAAATGTGAAGTGATAACTGGTATAAACTCCAGGTGTTCAGTTCCCTGTGATCCTCCAGGCCTTCATGCCCAGCTCTGCTCTGCTCCACAGTGACATTCGCAAGTTCAAGGACACGAAGAAGCAGTTTGACAAGGTGCGTGAGGATATGGAGATCGCCCAGGTGAAGAACGCGCAGGCACCCCGGAACAAGCCCCACGAGGTGGAGGAGGCCACCAGCACCCTCACCCTCACGCGCAAGTGCTTCCGCCACCTCGCCCTGGACTACGTGCTGCAGGTGAACCGCCAGGGACCCACCCCGTCATTCAAGCCTGTCTGACAATAACAATAACGATAACTGTGACTATAGCTATGACAATAACGATAACTGTGACTATAGCTATGACAATAACAATAACTGTGACTATAGCTATGACGAAAACTATAACGAGAACTGTGACTATAGCTATGACGAAAACTATAACGAGAACTGTGACTATGGCTATGACGATAACGATAACGAGAACTGTGACTATAGCTATAGCTATAACGATAACGATAATGAGAACTGTGACTATAGCTATAACGATAACGATAATGAGAACTCTGACTGTGACTATGGCTATAACTATATCTATAGCGATAACGATGTGAGCATCTACTCTGATGAACAATAATGTTCTGTAAATAGTCTCTTGGCTATGTCATCTGCCATTTTGACACCCTGTAAATTCAGGTGGATTTTGATTTGCTGTCAGTGATTTATTGTTCATGCAGCTAGAAAAAAAAGCTCTGAAAGTGATCACAACAATATCATGTGTCATTGTCGGTGTCATTATATTTATGGTGTGGACTCCACCCTTCACTTGAGTTTTGATGATTTCTAAAAGGAAAATGTATATTTATATTGTTATGTTTATAGTTCCTGGTGTGGGCGGGCCTTTGAACTTTTAAAGTGTGAGGTCACAAATACAGACAGGCGACCTGTCCAGGGTGTATTCCTGCCTTTCTCCCAATGTATGCTGGGATAGGCTCCAGCCCCCCTGCGACCCTGTTCAGGATAAGCGGGTTAGGATAATGAATGAATGAATGAATGAATGAATATATTTTCTTGAATGATGTCCTTGATGCAGCTGGCAGTTGTTCACAGCGTTCTGCTGGATGTATTTGCTGCAGTAGTTTGGGTTTATCACCTTGCTGAAAGATATTTACCCTTGTGTGAGTTGAACCTGAACCCATGTTATAAGCTGAGAGTTTAATTCACTGCACATTCAGTACCTCTGCCACTGAAAGGCAGATTATAATTCTGTGAACTGCTATGCAGGTAAGTACACGCATAATGTGACAGAGGTATAAAAGTACTTTACTCAGGCATGTGTTTGGCTAAAGCCCTTGCCTGGGTCTTTTTCATTCTGGTTTAGTGGTCGATCTGCACTGGCACATTGGATAAATGTGTATCCTTATTCAAATGGTGCAAGGCACCAACCAGCTCATCAGGAGCAATTGGGGGTTAGATATCTTTTTCAGGGACACTTCGACACACCCAGGGGCGGGATTGAACCAGCAACCCTCTGACTGTCAGACAAGTGCTCTTACCCCCTGAGCCAGCATTCTATGTATCTAAGTTCTGCAGACACCTGTCTGAAGACATGCAGGGCCATTATATGAGAGGTAGATTTCCCAGCAGGTCTCAGAAGGCCTATGGATTATCTGCGGATGCTCTGTTCAGTGCAGTGACCGGGGGCTCATCGAGCAGCGGTTCCACAGCACAGCACTCTGCAGCAGGCCCTGAGAGAAGCTCCATCATGTGGACATCAGGCCTCCGTAGGCTGGAGCTGCCACGCTGAGGGGGGTAGATTATCTCTGGCTCAAACAGCACAGCTCAAGGCTGGTGGAGAACATTCTCACTTATTCTCTCAGCAGCCAGGCGGATCCAGCTCTCAGTGACCTGACTCACTGACTGCAGTCAGTATCTGAACATGGATATTTCATCTTAAGAACACAGCCAGTATTTCCTACAGCTGTCCTCTGTGCTTTGACAGGGACTGGATCTCCTGGTTGAAAGTCATTGACAGCGCTATGCATTACAGTACAGTTATTTATTTTTATCCAAAGTGACTTTGTTGATTAGACTAAGCTGGGGACAAAACCCCCTGGTGCAGTGTGGGGTTAAAGGTCCAACAGCTGCATAGATCTTATTGTGGCTACACCGGGGCTTGGACCACCAACCTTCTGGGTCCCAGTCATGTACCTTAGCCACTAGGCTGTACATATTCAGATTGTATTAGTGTTAAAACCAATTAGTGTTTATTTTTAAAGTTATCATTAAAATTTCAACATGCCTAGCATGCTAAAGTGTTTTCGGTTCATGCCTGTGTTGAAATGACAGATGAGACACTAGATAAGTGAGTGCACAGCCACAAGGGGGCAGCACTCTTGTTCATTTTCACTCCAGATAGGAAGTAGCAGCACTGCAGTGAGCTGAGCTGCAGCTGCGGTAACAATAGTCTGCCACTAGTGGCGCCAGAGAGCAAAAAGACCAACAGATGCAGTTGCAGCTGATGCGCACTGTAACATAGTAACCTTTGACTCTTATATATGAGCCCATGTACACATACACCATGTCGCCCCCATAGCCTGTGGAGAGGGGCTGACTGATTCACTGTGACTGCCTCGTCTCTGCATGACTCGCCATGTCTGCTGGCGGCCGTTAGAATCGTCCTCCTAAAACGACCTCCTTGCACTAATTGTGCATGACTGGAGGTGGGGAAGATAATGACTGGGGGTCACGCATATGCATGACCTCTCATATTTAGCACGCATAATTTTATTTAGTCATTGTCAGTATTTGGAGGAGGTCGAATTGCTTTGACGGGGATCCCCCCCAAGTGACCAAACCTATTTGTTTTGGCTGTTCCCATTGTGTCAGAACGTTGATGGGATGTTGGTTGAATATCGTAGCGCTGCGTGACTGCTAGCGGCAGTGTCCTATAACACAAAGCTATATGTAAATTTCACGTACATTCAGTGTCCTTCGAGGTAAGACAAACTGCAAAAAGTCATTGATGCATTTACCTAATTTGTCAAGTCAGGTGTGTAGCTGTATAGAGAACTGTGTCAACTATACCAAGGCTTCTAACAGTACTGTTGGGTACAAAGTCTGAGAAATTCAGAGTGGATTTTCAGTGGATTTAGGATAGTTTTCCACTGAATCCTATGCCATGCCATGCTGCAGGACTAAATTACTACCACTAGGTGGTAGTAAGTGTTAAACAAAGGACTGCGCTTCGTTAATCCCAGTTATATATTTTCTATCAAGTTATGCATTTTGTTTGTTTGATCCAATCAGTCTTGTCTCTTTGTACCAACAAACCTGGCATTTGTTTTATAAAAATGCATTGAAATATGGACATATGGTTTCATTTGGTTTGAGGGCAGCATCCATTTGTATTGTTTCAACTAGTCAGTTCATAGGGTATGTGCAAATGCTTGTGTGCGTGCTTGTGTGTGTGTGTGTGCGCATAGATGTGTGTGTGTGCCTGATAAAAGACTATGTTGTTCCAGTTGCCTGGCCCTTCAATCAGAAGACTCAGAAGCCTGCCGGGCATCTGTCTGAGTGCTGTAATTCTCTGCTCGCAGCATTTCCTGTTGTAATCATTCTGACATTCTGCTCCTTCCCTCCCCCAGATCAATGTTCTGCAGGCAAAGAAGAAATTTGAAATCCTAGATGCGGTAAGCGGCTTCAATAATTAACCCCCCCTATTACCAAGCCTGCTCAGGACACTGCCCCTGTTTTGTTTCTCCGTCTCATAAAAGCTTTTCAGCCGACAGTCACACTTTTCCCCTTTCCTGTTGTTTTTGTAAATCATCTTTGTGCCAGTGCAGGGGGTCTCAGACTCCAGTCCTGGAGGGTCACGGTCTGATGGGTTTTCTGATTTCCTGTCTATCAGCAGTCACTTTAGGCCTTGGAAACGAGGCGTGCGGACTCCTTCGCCAATCAGTCACTTAAATGAAGCACTTAAGTGCAGGAGCACTTGAAAAAGCAGCAGTTTTAAGTCTCTGTGACAGTTTCTGCAATGCGTTCTTTACAACTACACTGCAAGAAATGTCTGTCTTAACAAGCGTTTTTAGTCTTTAATAAGACTTAAGGTCTTTTTTTTTCTCAAGTATTTTAAGTTACTGTTTGCTTGACATGTGAAATTTTCTCACCCCATGTGGCAAATCCTGAAGTGACTGAAATTAATTTCTGTTTTTTGTCCCATTTAGCAATAAAGTAATAGAAGTAATATTGAAAGTCTAAATATAAGCCTAAGATACTTGTTAATATTGTCTTATTTTAGTCTTTAGCAGTGTAAAACTGAATTGAATGGGTTGCTAAACCCTGTAAAAGGATGTAAAGTCAGGGTCTGTGACTCGGCCCCCTCTCTCCTGCAGATGCTCTCCTTCATGCACGCAGAGTACACACTCTTCCACCAGGGCTACCACCTCCTGGACCAGATCGACCCCTACATGAAGAAGCTGGCAGCCGACGTAAGAGGCTGTCTCTGTGATATTGCCATTGTCCTCACCATCATGGTGAATGATTGTATTACATTATACAGCCGTGGAGCTCAGAAAAGCTGTTAACACGCTCGTTTTTATCCCTCCCTCCTCTTCAGCTGGACCAGCTGGTGATCGACTCGGCCATGGAGAAGAGAGAGATGGAGCACAAACATGCCACCATCCAGCAGAGGGTGAGAACCCTTCCCCTCCCTCCCTCCTCCTCTCTTTTGTCCACTCCTCCATACATCCAGGTAAAGCTTCGGGGCTTGTCTGTCTGTCTGTTTGAGGTCAGGAGACTTTAGCGTACACACCTGTCGTCGCTAAGACGCTAACAGCCTGTGCCTGGCGACGGGATTAATCGGCTTCAGGAGGACGTTTGGTCGCTCTGTCTAATCAGGTGGAATAAACAGTTTAACGTTTCAAAAGTTGGGCATCAACAACAATTCCAACAATACGCAGCTGTATCCACCAGCCACAGAGAGGACCTCAGTGACCTCTGATCTCTTAAAGAGATTCTTTTGAGAGGTACAGTCTAGGCCAGAGGTGTCAAACTCCAGTCCTGGAGGGCCGCTGTGTCTGCAGGTTTAACTCCAGTCCTGGAGGGCCACAGTGTCTGCAGGTTTAACTCCAGTCCTGGAGGGCCGCTGTGTCTGCAGGTTTAACTCCAGTCCTGGAGGGCCGCAGTGTCTGCAGGTTTAACTCCAGTCCTGGAGGGCCGCAGTGTCTGCAGGTTTAACTCCAGTCCTGGAGGGCTGCAGTGTCTGCAGGTTTAACTCCAGTCCTGGAGGGCCGCAGTGTCTGCAGGTTTAACTCCAGTCCTGGAGGGCCGCAGTGTCTGCAGGTTTAACTCCAGCCCTGGAGGGCCGCAGTGTCTGCAAGTTTAACTCCAGCCCTGGAGGGCCGCAGTGTCCGCAGGTTTAACTCCAGCCCTGGAGGGCCGCACACCCACACACCTGCCCCGTTCACCCGTCTGTTCTCAGTGCAGCATGCTCTCGTTTCCTACCATCTCTTTCTCAGATTAAAAAAGGTTCACCATGTTTAATCAGCACACTGTGAGAGCTTTTCTCAGCTGCCTCCTACATGGTCCGTCTGTACTCAACTGCGCAGTATAAATAACTTTAGCTTGTGATTTCATACACAGTAGTGCTGTTCGTAATATTAACCAATTAACTGATAACTGTATGGTCTGTTTTAGACTGGGTACTGTTAATATGCAGAACATTCTGGGCATTTAGTAAACACTGTGAATCAAACCCATGACCTTTGACCTGGAAGAGTTCAGTCCCCTAACTGTTATACTATGCTGCCAATCCACTGCAGCATGATATACTTTGAGAAAAATGTGTTAAAGCTGTTCTCATCTCTGCATTAGGTTTAGTATTTCAATGTGTAAAATCTCTAACATTTTAAACAAAACAAACATTGTGATAAAAACTTGATTTAATTTGAATGTAAATATGCAGGGCTCTGTGCTCATTGCTAAAGTGCTCTGAATCTAGTTTGGAGCTTTAAAAACAAGTCAGTATTGACAGATTGACTAAATTGGATTTGAATTTAAGGATTGTGATTATTTTCACCCCTTTCTGTCAAATGGGTACATTAAACAAAATGGCAGAGATCAGCTGAATTAGTTTAGCGTATGAAAGCTGTGTGCACTGCTGTGATCTCTTACCCACATTGCTCCACTGTGATGTTGCTATATATTGTTAGACCATCAGCAGTGTCATCAGCTTGACATGTTTTTACACTTCAAAGATTTTCTGCAAAGTTATTTATGAAATGTTTATTTTCTCCAGTGGGCTAGCAAAACAGACCCTGGTGATACCAAGCCTCATTTACATAATGCAATAAATTGTTTTATTTTAACATCAAAGCTGTAATTTTAAAAATAGCAGAAAGAAATAGTTGAAATGAAACTCTTTTAAAACTGCTACCAAGGACACACAATGTGTGGCAGATTGACAAAACTGTATTTTTAGCTGTGTGTTCATTCTGTCATCCACATATAAAATAACAAACAAAAAGACACCTTTGTGGAGTAAAATCATCCTTGGAGCCAGTGTTTATTAGGGGGGTGAGTGACAGATTGGACAGTCTCATTTCCCTGGTAGATTAAAAATGCATCTGTTTGAATTAATCCTGGTTGCGAGAGACGTTTGATTCAAAGGGCTCTCAGAACTACTGTATCTATACCTACTTCCATCCGGACAAACTAAAAGCCTTAAACTTTTTCTTACTTCTCAATCAAGGTGTATCTTCCAGATGCAAGGAAATTAACGGGCTATTTCTGTACTTTAGCGGCACCCTTATGAAAGAGATCTTTTAATCCAGAACATGTGCAGCCATTGTGTGGCAGGACCTGCCACTGTCCCGACTGCTGCATCTCCATATGAATGAGCCTAGAGCCAGCCCAGAGCTTTCACACTGATCCCTGCCCAGAGCTTTCACACTGATCCCGGCCCAGAGCTTTCACACTGATCGCAGCCCAGAGCTTTCACACTGATCGCAGCCCAGGGCCTTCACACTGATCTCAGGCCAGAGCCTTCACACTGATCCCTGTTCAGAGCCTTCACACTGATCCCTGTTCAGAGCTTTCACACTGATCGCAGCCCAGAGCTTTCACACTGATCTCAGCCCAGAGCCTGCACACTAATCTCAGGCCAGAGCCTTCGCACTGATCCCTGTTCAGAGCCTTCACACTGATCCCTGTTCAGAGCCTTCACACTGATCCCTGCCCAGAGCCACTACACTGATCTCTGCTCTCTCTTTTCTATGGTTTTTGGTGTCCAAACCAGGTGCATCAGAAGCATGACCTACATAAATGTAAACGGCTGGCTCTTTGCAAGGTGGTTTATGTGTTATTCATTTTTTAAACAAGACAAAGCTATTGTCCTACAGGCTCACTGACAGTTTATTTTCAGCTGATTAAATTGAGACAGCCTGAGGCAGGAATGAAGCTAGTGGATTGTTATAAGCTCTTAATATGCTACATGGTGCCTCTGACAACACTAAATTATTTTGAATTTGTAAATGCAAAGGCACCTGGGGCTATTCTCTAGTGTAGTGCAGCCGTTACTGAGCATACACTGGACATATTATTGAATGCTAACTTTCATATCCTTGCAAAATAAGTATTGATTGTGAAAGAGTGTTTTAGTTGATCGTGGCGAGCATACATGAGGTCAGATGGGTGCAGTGCAGCTCCACCCTCTTTGAGATTTTTATAGAACCACCCAAGGTGCCTTTTGAATTACAATGAATCAATGTTGAATTCTACTCTTTAATTTATTCATGTGGTTTTGCTCTCTTTCTCTCTCTCTCTCTCTCTCTCTCTCTCTCTCTCTATCTCTCTCTCTCCCTCTCTCTCCCCTCCATCATCCATGGCCATGTGATTGCCCCCACTCAGACCCTAATGCAGGTAAGTGCTTTTTTAAATTGGGAATCTGACCACTGCAGCTCCATCTCCATGTGGTTGAATATCTAATATTTGTCATTATTATTGAAGCTCCAATTTGCTGGTTTCTCATGCTGGTGTGATTTGAACAAAATGGTGTTTATCTTGCTCAGTTTGCTTTAAGCAACACAAGAAGCAGTGTGCAGAAGCTGACTGTTTCTCATTGGGCACAATTGTTCTGTACAGTCACGCTTTTAAGAAGCAAGGTCACAAATATGTGATTAGAATGTTCTTAACTGAACATTCTAATGCTGATGTCACACTCACGACTGGCGATTGAAAGCAACGGAGTTGCTGACGTATGGTGATGCTGATGACCTTTTATGGTAGAATTAGCCTGGAGGCATTGCATTCGAGCGCTATATTTTACAGTAAGCACTATATTTCAAGGCAGTCAATGATATACTACATTACCCAGAGTGCATGTAGCCCTTAGAGGTGCCATTAGTATACTGTATGGGTGGTGAAAAGACATCATAGATCCAGTCAGTGTGTTGTGATTCATGTATTACTCTTAAAAGGCATATGTGGTCATGCTGTGGAAAAAAACCCAACTCATGTAAATACTATGTTGAACATGCCAATCTACAATTGTAGTGTGTGCTTTAATAAATACTTAATCTGACGATTATTTGAAATGCTTTGTAGCTTTAAAAAAAGATTTAAAAAATAAAAATTGCATTAGACACATGCAAGAAAAAATGCATGGAAAAAATAAAGTGGTGGCCACACATTTCAGAAATAAGACATTAAGGTCTAGCTGACATGAAATGATAACTGTCATATTAACTCCTTGAAGACAGTTTCCCTCCTTTTAAACATGTAAGAAGACAGTTTAAGCCCTGTTTAGTTCCTGTGCAGGGCTGATCAATTTGTCCTTTGGAAACAGGCTCATCTGTTCAACAGCGAAAGTCAGAGTTTCCCAGTCAATAATCAACAGGGAGGTGTGTGTGTGTGTCTGTGCATGTTTCTGTGTCTGTGTGTGTCTGTGTATGTCTCTGTGTGTCTGTGTGTGTACGTGTGTGTGTGTGTATGTGTGTGTGTTTCCTCAGGTAGGCTGGGAGGAGACGTGTTAGGTGAACATGGAGCATTCTAATGCTGATGTAACAGTTGAGTTCTAAAACACCGACTTTCAAATTTTGAAAGGTTAAAGCAGGCTCATATACCCCCAGCAGCCCCCAAAGGACGTCAAACCAGAGCTATTTAAAGAGATACTCTCAAGTGTTTTGAGGTCCTTTGTTCCCTCCCTGTCTCACGTTCTCCAGGGTAGCTGCTCCGTTGTAGAGGTAACGCGTGGCTTTTAATCCTGCCGGCAACACGTGAGCCACAAGCCTACTGCGAGCCTCTCGCTAATACAGTGTGTCACTGGGCTGCTGGGCCATTTCATCTCCAGGCCAATGCTAAGGAGCTTACTGTAGGTCCATGTATTAAATATTATAAAAATAGATGCAGAAATACCACCGCTTTTGCACTTCATTCTTTCACCTCAGTTTCCTTCATAGGCGATATTTACATCCAGTGTGATCACACCTTTGCAAGACATTTTATTGGGAATTGAAGTGTGTGTGCGTATATGCCTGTGTGCATTCATGCTTGTGTGTGGGGCACCTGTATATTGTAGGTTTTAGTACTGTTTGTTCTTTTTAAGTTGATCCTATTCCCTTTTCCTAATTCCTCTTGGCACCTGACAGTAGCTTTAGGAGTGCGCCAAGTTTTGGTGGCAGCTCAGCCCATTTTCTTAAGAGCACCCTGCCAGAATTTCTGACTCTTTAAATCAGACCCACTTCATCCTCACTTCATTTCCTTGGCTGCCTTGGACAAAACACTGTTCTTAGGCTCCTCAGTGTACTCAGCCTAGTCAGTGTACTCAGCTGCCAGAAAAGGTCACAACGATTTCACTCTTTTTTGATTTTATTTTTAACAAGAGACTCTTTAGTTTTAGACATTGATCTCTAGATGATTGGTCAGTCTGCAGATTCTATCATTCTCTAGAGCAAGGATCAGTGAGTTCATAGTCCTTGAGTTTCTCCGTTTACCAGGTGTGAAGACAGTCTGGTCAATCAGTATCAGGCCAGATCTAGGGCTGGATTTGGATTGGAGGGCCAGAGCTGAGGATCCCTGCTCTAGAATGTGAGGGCGAGTGGCAGTACCCCTCTTATAAGGCTGAAAGGGCTAGCCGCTAGGCTACAGGTCAATGGGTGCATAATTACACTCAACACTGGCCTGTGCACTTTGTCAGTCTGCATGTCTTGAGGTGAGGAGACATTGGAGTGTGCAGTGAAGCACAGGCCTGCTTTTCCCTGCTGGGCTGTGGTCCCCGCTAGCAGGGCTAATGCAGGGAGTGCAGTCCCAGGCTAACGTGCTACATAAGTGCTCTGGCCCCGTTAGCATCCTGCTGTAGTTGCGTACGTGTGGTCACCAGAGGCCCCGGGCGGATGCATTTTTAACCGTGTTTTAATGGAGGAGCCCTGTCGCGGGCTGGGGCCTCTCTCCGTCCCCCTCTGCGTCTCTGCAGCTCAGCCTCAAAAGGGTAAAACAGGGTGAGCCCACTGCTGCAGCGCGTTTGCCCTCTTTAAAGGGCCACCGCTGGCTCTGGAAGCAGATTACAGCTGAGTCACGAGGCTCCTTCCGTCGCCTGTTATCCAGAGCTGCTTTCAACACTCTGCCAGTGGACACTATCAGTACTTCAACAGTATTAAACACTTGGGGATAAAGAGGAAAGACTCTTTATCTTAACATAACTCAATAATGATGAGAACAGGTCATTCAGCCCAGCTTGCCTTTTTTTTACCACTAAAGTGTACCTACTGCATAGCTTGGCAAAAACCTAGATAGTATTTAGCCTGGTCTTGAAAACCTCCAATGTTTTTGCCTCCACTACATGTCCTGGCAAGCTGTTCCACACAGTCACCACTCTCTGTGTGAACATGTTTTTGAGTAAATCTCCCACATATTTTCACTGGGTCACAAGCTGTGGGAATAAAACCTACAGAGGAGAGATAATGGGGCCACTGCCACAATAATTCTGCTATGTGGGGGGAAGTACTAAGAGGGCCAGGTGGGCCCTGAAATGGGGGGGGGGGAGGGAGTAAGTAGGGGCGTGGCAGGGTGCCAGTCTCCACCCTGTCTCAGAACGGGCCAGCAGATGGCAGGGTGAGATGAGGGGGGCAGGAACAACTTCCAGACACCCTGAAATAAAGAACCGGGCATGAAACAACATCAGCGCTGAATTAGTGCCACCAACTGCCCCCGACATGTGGCCCTGATTCACCAGCGGCCTCATTCAGACTCTGCCCCGACGGGCTCTCTCTGCCAGGTGTGTGTCTGCCACGGTCTGCCACACAGGTGTGTGTCTGCCACGGTCTGCCACACAGGTGTGTATGTGGCACGGTCTGCCACACAGGTGTGTGTGCCACGGTCTGCCACACAGGTGTGTGTGTGCCATGGTCTGCCACACAGGTGCGCTGAGCCTTCCACTGTCTTAGGCCAAACAAGTACCCAGAGCACATTTTAACATGGTTCACACACTGCAAAGGCCTCATTTTAAACAATTTTGTAGAATTAATTTAAATTATAAATTATAACATGCTCACATGAAGCGCACACTATAACACAGAAATACTGTTAAACCTGTTTACGGTGTAAGATTAGAAATATATGAATACCATGCTCTTATCTGAACATTCTACTGCTAATGTAACAATCACTGCTGGTACTTGAAAACAATGTTCTAAAAGACAAACTTGAACATTTGAAAAAAGTCGAAAAAAACAATTCTTCAAATGGGTTAAATTAGACACAGGATCACGTCTTCATCCGGTTTTTAAATAGTAAGGTGTGGAAATGTCAGTTTCAAATAAAGAAACAGGGAGAATAAATTCACATAATTTGCATAAAAAGCCAAAGATAGCAGGTCTTTGAAATGAAGTGCATTGTTCACAGCCAGCATAGAACAGAAAGTAATGACAGTTCTTATGAGATTGCGGTTGTGATAATTTAATAATAACAATATGCTCACCGTGTTTGTAGCCTATTTTAAAAGTAAAACCACCATGATTTAAGTATATGTTCCTGTCAGTGAAGGATTCAGATTCTCACACTTGCTGAATTGTTGAGTTCAGTCTCTGTTCTGTATGCTTCTCTACACACTGGTCTTTCTCAGAGGTTACACATTACATTATTGGCATTTGGCAGATGCTCTCATCCAGAGCGACATACAGTTGATTAGACTAAGCAGGATGCAATCCTCCCCTGGAACAATGCAGGGTTAAGGGCCTTTCTCAAGGGCCCAACGGCTGTGCGGATCTTATTGTGGCTACACCAGGATTAGAACCACCGACCTTGCGTGTCCCAGTCATTTACCTTAACCACTACGCTACAGGCCGCCCCACACTATACATCCAGGCTGGTCAGCACACAGCAGAACGTGGTAGGCAAGTAGAACACATCTGATACAGCAGTGAACATGATCAGGCGAAAGTGTCTTCAGGCACATGAACACTGTACGTCTTTATCTTGAGATTAGACCCTGTGTCTGTCTTCTGCTGAGTGACTCACTGTAGCTTGTGCGAGGGGGGCGGCCTGTAGCGTAGTGGCCCTTGAGCAAGGCCCTTAACCCTGCATTGCTCCAGGGGAGGATTGTCTCCTGCTTAGTCTAACTGTATGTCGCTCTGGATAAGAGCGTCTGCCAAATGCCAATAATGTAATGTCATGGAAGACTGGTCCTGAAGAGGGGCTCTCTCTCCATTTCTGTCTTTCTCTCACTTTTACACTCTTTTCTTTTTTTTCTCATTATCTCTGTCTCTCGCTCTCTCTCTATCTTTCCTACTCTTTCGCTCTGCATTGTCAATCTGCTTTACTGTCTGTGCAGTAATTAAGGCATCTTGATAATCTGATGAATGAGCGGAGGAGCGAGATTAAGACTAAAATGAAATCAGGATTATCTCCTGACTGACTGTCCAAGGGTTGCCATTTGAAAGTGTTTTGTGTTCTTATCAAATCAGCCTATTTCAAGACCACTTCTCACATTTCACTCACATTAAGCAGTTCTAGTGGCTGCTTACTGCGCTGATGAAGGCTCATCGTTTTCCAGCCAGAAACTGTTCAGGTCACATTCGGATAGTGCATGGAATTTGCCTAAGGCATAACATCTCAACATATTTACATATAGCTTACATATTTGCAGATTTGCATGCATGTGCCTAGCTTCCTGTACATATATGTGTGTCTAGAACTGTGCATACCAACTGCTTCCCTCAATATTTGAACACAGTTCTTGTTGTGTTGAACTGTGGGGAGTAGGAAAAAACCTAGCAATACTAGGTTTGTATCCATCATCCAAAGTTTAGGAATCAAACTGCTTCTTCAATCCATAGCATTTTGCCATCAGTTTAAAAGTATAAATGTTGGATAGTGGCTTTGACAATATGCAGTATGTCTACACCAGATTTGATATGCTACTTTATGAACTGCTGGCACAAAGTGTGGACGCTTTTATTCTTGGTCTTCTTCCAGGGTGGTTCATTTTGACAGAAGGTGGCCAGTCCTGGGGAGAGAAGGAGAAAGCGGGGCTGTTTGGTTGTCTCACTAACACGGTGACTAGCACGCTGTCACATAGATTGCAGAGAGAGGGAGCAGCTGGATTAGTCAATAATGGGTTTAACATTGGGCAGGGCACAGGTCAGCTGGAGTGAGAGGCTGGGACTCTCCGCACACACTCCACACACACGTCCACAAAGCGGTGTGTTGCCTCGGCAGCCGCTGCCTACATCTGAAGATCACCCCCCGAGACTTTTATGACTGTGTGTGTGTGTGTGTGTGTGTGTGTGTACGGGCACACACGCATTCGGACCCCCTTCCGGAACAAAAGGAGATTTGTCCCATTCAGAGAAGCACTATATCACACCAGGTCCATTGTCAAGACTTCAAACAGTTTGCCTGGACAGATGAAGTGGAGACCATATCCAACATCATCACATAAGGCCCCCTCCCTTTGGCTCTCTGTATAAACACAGCCCCCACCTGGTCCCTCAGGAAAGTTTTTCTCTTGGCACAACAATGTTTTGGATCGGTATTATTGCTAAACTTTGTTCGTTGTTGAGGCAGCAGGTTTTGGTGTAAGGCAGATCAGGTGCATAAACGCAAGTAAAAAAATGACAATAGCATTATTACCCATATCAAGGAAATCCTAAAAAGTTGCCTATGTGTTCATCAAAACATTCAACATGATGGTATAATTAATTTTATCTTATCTGTGGGGGATGTCTGAAGAAACAAAATTATTAAATCAAGTTCGTTTCCCTTTGCGATTGCTATGAGCTATTACACGACTTCGTCCCGTCAGTTGTCAGGGAGCATGTGTGTTCTCACAATGAGCGCCCACCCCCGGCTATGGATGCGCCGGCTGCCTCCGTCAAATTGAATCACGCCGACGTTAAGAGTTACTGCGTCCGCAAGGGCATGAATCTCCGCTGTTTTATGCAACATGAGTCCGGCGTGATTTATCACCAGAAATACCTCCACAGTCTGTCGCGGCTCCTTTCTGTCCTTTCTCCCGGGCGCCTGGCCGTTTCTCAAGGCCGATTGTGAGGTGGCCCCGGCTGTCTAGTTCTGCCCCGTCTCGCGGGACATCTGCCACTCTTCCTGGCCCTTTATTTTGTTCTGGTGCTTATTGTTGCACCCCGGGGATTTCTCCCTGCCATTCCCCCACGGAGAGCAGTGGCATGTTTAGTGTTTCTTTGCATATGTTTTGTTTTGTTTTGTTTTGTTTTAATTTAGTTTGGAGAAAAAAACGAATAGTTATTTTCTATTATTCTGAATGGGGAGAATGCCGAGCATTAGGCTATATAATTGAATCGGCTCCCGTCTCTGTTTTAAGGGCATGAATGTTAGATTTTCAATAACTTACTACAAATGTAGATGTACAGGCCTACTCTCAGTGAATTTACCATGTAAGTAGGCTCGATGGGTTCCAAAATTGATTAGAGATCATACTTATGTTTGATAAATAACTGCGCTTTCAAGTAAAAGCGTATATGGCAGGCGTAGGGTATGACAGCATTTAAATGTGTAACCTTCAGAAAATGGGATTGTGGTGGTTTCTTCTGCCTGCATTAATTTGAATGCCTAGTGCATTTCCCTGACACTGTAAGAAAATACATTTGTAACTAGCCGAAACCAGACCATGTTTGAAGTTCCAAAGGCGAATAAATGTCGGCTATAGTTCACTTTTATCTCGAATCGCTGACATAGTTGATCTGGTTTCACGTCTTTTCTACATTAAATGTGGAATCGTCTTTTATGATGCGTGCAGGGACAACTGTATAGAAAAGGTGAGATCGTTAAAGCGGCTTTTGAAATTAATTGCCTACACTTGCAGCTATTGTTAATGTTGGTTGTGGTGAAATGAGAAAGATACGGCGTGTTTGTATTTTCGGTTTTGCGTGAATAAAAGGACAAGTGAAGGGAGGAGATATTCGGGATGGGCATGATGCTTGCTTGATTGAGCAAGAATGGCGTTAAGGACTGGTAGCCAGATGGACTTCGGTTATCCCGAAAGTGAGTTATTCCCGCTGTGAGCAGAATGGAGCCTGCTTCTGGAGGGCACAGGAGTGTGACAGAGAAAAGGGGGCGGGGGTGGGGATCGTAAACCTAAACCAGCGGAGGGCGTCTCGTGGCAGTGAAATTGTTCTGCAGTTGGGGCTCGGAGGGGTCAGGGGAGCACTCGAGGGGCGAAGCCTATAGCGCTGCATAGCGGTACTTAAAATGACAGCTGTATGTTAATGAGCTTTATTCTAAAGCCCCTCTTCTGCGCGTCAACCACAGCGCAGAGTAGCCGATGCAAGCAGGTGGCCGTTGTGCACACGGAGCAGCGCACGCCTGCGCGAACATTGCTCTTCTGCAGAGTCGCGGAGTGGTCACACTTCACGTGAGCTCGGTCGCTCTGTCGTCTCCTGCTCAGAGGGAACTAGATATGATAGCGGTCTGAGAAAGTTGGAGATAGTTGTGTGTCTGTTAGCTGTATCTTGTTGTTAGTTTCGAGGACTTCTAATGCGTTTGGATACCAAGCTATTAAAAATGAAGATTTTTGGAAGATTGGATTACACACTGGTGGGTTTCCATTTGATACAGCAAATACTGAACGCAATTTAAAATTAGTTCTGGATATTTATAATCGTATGTTACTTATGTTTTTGACTAAAGTTATGTGCCACTGCCTATTAACTACATATAAGCGAGCACAGTTTTATAGTAACAGTTTTTTATTTTATTCCTATGTAATCAATGCTGTTGTTCTGGAGAATAGGTGATACAGCTAATACAAACATATTAGGTTGAAAAGCTGACATATCTGAAGTCGTTTTTGTTTGGGGGGTGGGAGGGGAGAGTCTGTTTCTCTGTGTCTGTTTGTACAGATAGTTTGAAGTACACAGATAACTGATATTACGGACTGATATGATACTTATGGAACTGATTTTTTTGGGATTTGAAAAGTGATATTTTGACACTTGAAACACTATCCAGCAGGGATAACTCCACTTGGTCCTGTGAAATGCTAGCCAGAGCTGAAACTCTTTTTTGCATTTACCCAACTGAAATGCAAGTATGCTCATGTATGCAGTACAGTGGAGGCCGATAGGAACTAATGGGAATGGAGTACCATGCTGTGAGTGCATATATGCCTGTGTGTGTGTGTGTGTGTGTGTGTGTGTGTGTGTGTGTGTGTGTGTGTGTGTGTGTGTGAGTGCATGTGCATGTGCCTGTGAGCACACACATTAGCATATGTCTATTGCCTGGATTGAGGATATTCCGGTGTGAGTGAATATTTGATCGAGATGTTGAGTACTGAAAGACAGAAACCTGCTGGGAAATCCAGTTATTATGGGTTCTGTGTTTAGCCCAAACAAAGAAGGAATCACCTTTTCACTTGAAGTCAACAGAATTTTCCTTGGGAAAACGCAATTATTTTTCTTGGTACAGTGTGAATACATCTAGTGATTTTCACTGCTTTGTTTACTCAGGTAATTAGTCCAGTTGAACTGGAGTAGCCTATTCTTTCTTTATGCAGTAATTGTCTCCCTGTGCCCAAAGACAAATTACGAGTTCAGAATAGATTTTCCTCAGAAAGTCAATTAAGACTGACATTCTGCTCCAAGAGCTTGATAATACTGTAGTCTGTAAGTACAGTACATTTGTGGCATCCAGTAGTTTTGCTTGAAACCGTACCGCAATAAAGCAACAAGTGCCATCCCTTTAATTAGCAACATAATCATGTCCTTTAAAATCAGTCTGTTACTTCTGCTTCTTGTTTATTTTGATGATTCCCAGTTTTTAAACTCTGTCCCTGTAGGCAGCCAGGTATCTAAATAGCGGAGGGGCAATTACGTTACGTTAAGAGTGCTGGCTCGTTGCCCTTTTTACAGAATCATTTTCAAACCCACAGCAACTGAGGGAGAGGTCCTTCATTTGTCTACGTCTGTGACTGATGTCAGTGGCCCAGAAATGGTCCCCATTCACTGTTGGACACGGCATCAACAATCGGCATCATCAGTGTTCTTATAATAGACTAGTACGCAGTATGGATCTGTGAGTCACATGATATCAGTTCTGTTGCAAGTCACGGATCAATATGATGTCTCATTCCCGTTGGGTTTAAGGACACAGGAATGCAAGATCTGGACTGATGACAGAATTCAGGGCAGTGAGCCATGTTTGAGATTCCAGCTGTTTTATTTGGGGCAGTAGTGAGCACAGGCAGAGGGGTGGTGGTGTGGCGGGGGGTTATCTGTAGACTTTAACCCCAACTTAGAAACCTTGAAACTCGTTACACAGACAGTGAAAATGGTTTCAGCCGGGGACGATGTCGAAACCACTTGCGTCATGCGAGGACATAAAATGGTGTTGCCACTATTCCAGAGTACACATTGTTTTATACTGCATCCATTTTTTATAGTGAAAAAAAAGTCTGGGGGAAAAAAAAGACCTTTTGTGTGTTCATCATTTCATTAGACGTTCCATTTCATACCTATTCTTTTTCATTTTGGATTTGATTCTGGATTTTCCATCCTGTGGCCTGAGGAAACATATTTTTGCTGTTTATATTTCCTACTGAAAGTGTGGCTGGGTGGTGCGATTAATGCGTTAATGCTGTTAATGGACCAGTACTGGAAGCGGTGTTGTCATAGATGCTCCTTCCAGAACATTTAGTACTGCTTCTCACAGAATGCGCTGGTGACCTGGTTAACTGACTGCAGACGTCATCAGAAGTGTTAAACTGGGAAAGCAGAGGAAAGGTTGAGTTAATGTTACCCTCAATGTCAGAGTAATTGCACTTCTGCCTTAAGAACCGGCCTATCTTTCTGCCCATCGTGCGTCACAAAATGGCCTGTTTGTAATGCACGTCCACCTACATCTCACTGTGGTCTCGTTAAATTGGCTGCCCTCGCTGGAGCACAAGGGGATGCGTGTGGGCAGGGCAACTTTTACAGTGTCACTGAGGGTATAAACCTACTCATTTAACAGGAGGAGACGACCAAACTCCCTTCCTACACACTGACTATAATTAAACGTGTGCCTTCTGGGAGAGAGCCAGAATGGCACAGACACCCTCCAGGTCACAGTCACACATACACTCACTGAGCACTTTATTAGGTAGACCTGTACACCAGCTTGTTAATGCAGCCAATCATGCGGTATTAACTACATGCATAAAAGCATGCAGACATGGTCAAGAGGTTCAGCTGTTTTAAATAAATATAATAAATATCTGAATACCTGTAGCGTAGTGGTTAAGGTACATGACTGGGACAGGCAAGGTCAGTGGTTCGATCCCCGTTGTAGCCACACTAAGATCCGCTAAGAGCTTCTGACAAATGCCATGAATGTAATGTAATATATAACTGTACCAACTGCAGGGTCACTCTCCGTCTTCTGATGCCCACTCGGTACACGATACATGTATAGTTGTCCACCCTTCATCTTGGTTCCCAGAGATTTGTAATGAGTAAAATCCGATCACTCCACATTTTGGCACACACCAACATGCCTTTTTTGAGAACAATTACAATCTCGCTGTATGGATTATGCTTTCAACTTAAGAACAGTTGTTTACCTTTGTAAACATTATAACTTGTGGTAATGTGCATTTAATAGATTGTTGCTGGCCTCTAGTGTCCACTATAGTAAAATATAATCATTTTGGCAGAATAGCTTACTCAAATTTGTATATTTTTATTTTAGCATAGTTTGACACCAAGGGTCCTTCCCTGCACTGTACAGATGTTATTGTTGTTCTGACATATTGCCATGAACTGATTAATTCAGCAGACTATTGCAGTGTATTGAGCTGTACAGTAGTATTTTACTGTAGGATTTGAGAGGACAGAACAGGGGATAATAGGTGTGGGTCTCTCTGTGGCAGGACTTCTCCTATGACGACTCTAAAGTGGAGTTCAACGTGGACGCCCCAGACGGAGTGGTGATGGAGGGGTACCTGTTCAAAAGGGCCAGCAACGCCTTCAAAACGTGGAATAGGTGAGCACGCAGCGTCCCTGACACCACAACACAATGTCCTATCGCTGTACATACTGCCACTGTCTACACCAGTCATCTTCATTCCTGGTCCTGGAGAACAGCAGGGTGTCCTGGTTTTTGTTGATACTCAGCACTGGATTGATCAGTTAAAGCAGTTGTTACGCAGTTAACTCACCTCACCTTAAGGTGGAAACAAAAACCAGCAGAGCGTGTGGCTCTCCAGGACCAGGAATGGCATTCTCTGGTCGACACAGTAGCTAGAAGTTTTTAGTTCATTTAAAATGCCACAATGACAGAAAGTATTTTCCCATCAATAAACTGCAAAACACAAAAGCCTTTTGAGGAATTTGCTGGAGCATGATTTCACCTTGAGACAAGGACCAACCTTGTTTTGGTAAGGTAGGCAAAGGATAAATTACCTCAAGGTGAGAGCTTGGCTTGCTTTCTTTATCCACTGACAGTGCAGTCGCTTAGATGGGATACTAAACCTTACTATGCTCTCTGGACATTAAATAATTAAAACTTTATTAGCAAGTGTGATTAACATTGATGTGGGTGTTTTATATTCAGACAGTTTTCACAAGGTCTGAAAATAACCTTGTATTTTATTAGCCTTTTTGCAGTACTAATCAAATGTATTTTGCTTCAAACTTGGACAATATGTGTGGATTCAATAGTTAGATCCATACTGTCTGCGCATATAGAACACCCATTGAAGTGTCAGTCTGTTTCCCCATTGACAGTCCTGACACATCTGTTAAATTGATTCTGTCTAGTAAATCTGTTCAATTCCATCATCCAGTTCTCTCCATTGCAGTCTAATAAAAACACTGCTTGATGTGTGGTCACCCCCACGTTTGAACAAATTCCCATATCTGTGTTCTGGGTCTGCAGGGTAAAGGAATTTTGACAGATGGGTTTTTTTAATTGCAAAAGCTACGACAGTGATATAGTTACAATACATCTAAAGCCTCTTGTTTTTCTGGCCATTTCAGGCGGTGGTTCTCAATACAGAACAGTCAACTGGTGTATCAGAAGAAGCTAAAGGTTGGTCTCAACTGGTGACCGTGGTGTTTGTATCCTGGTAAAGGGGAGGGTTACTATGAGATAATCCTGCTCTTCTGTCTGGGGAAAATACACAGAATGGGGTTGAGTTTTGGGAAGGACAGTATGGTTGATGGTTATTGAATGCTAACATGGCTAACTGGGGTCTTCTGGAGTCCTCAGATTTAATCCAAGCCAGTGCCTGATTGAGAAGGAGAACATAGAGCACGTCCAAATCAGCACACTTGCCTACTATTGAGTTGTATTGAGATGTATGTTACTTGTATGCAACTCGTATACTCAAAAGTAGGCAGGTGTGCTGATTCGGACATGGCTGTGGAGTTTGTGGAAGTGTGGTGAGGGTGAAATGGGGGCGCAGACTAAGCCTGAGTGTCTCTGTTAGGATGCCCTGACGGTGGTGGTGGAGGACCTGAGACTCTGTTCAGTCAAACCCTGCGAGGACATCGAGAGGAGGTTCTGCTTCGAAGTCGTCTCTCCCACAAAGTAAATGTCATTCCGTAAACCTACCGTTGCATACCAAACATGTTTTACACTGTTACAGGGTCATTTCGGGTCTGTGTTTTCCAAATGTGTGGCTAACAGCCATTTTAGGCTGCTGTGTTAAAAGGACGTTGGTACTAAGCGGGCTAATACAGTTTAGCCAACTCAAATAGCATTTTTTAGTCATAATGTATGGTGTGCCACCTTAATTAATCCAGTAAAGAGGCCCTGCAGAATTAGTGAGAATTATGTTCAGATAATTAATGTAGTTTGAGACAGAGGTATGTCAGTGTAGCCTCTCAGCAATATCTATCTGTAACTCTTTTGATAGCAGCTCATTCACATTTTCATCAAACAACAAAGAACCCCTGCGGTGCTTTACGATAAAGGTAGCCTGGATCTGTTGGGGGTGTGTGTGTGTGTGTGTGTCTGTGTGTGTGTGTGTCTGTGTGCCTGTGTGTGTCTGTGTGTGTGTGTGTCTGTGCTTGTGTGTGTGTGTGTCTGTGCTCTGATTGGTCCTGTCCCCTCAGGAGCTGCATGCTGCAGGCGGAGTCAGAGAAGCTGAGGCAGTCCTGGATCCAGGCTGTGCAGGCCAGCATCGCCTCGGCCTACAGAGAGATCCCCGATAACTACTACATAGAGGTCAGTCCTGGGGCCTATATCCCTCCTGATAACTACTACATAGAGGTCAGTCCTGGGGCCTATATCCCTCCTGATAACTACTACATAGAGGTCAGTCCTGGGGCCTATATCCCTCCTGATAACTACTACATAGAGGTCAGTCCTGGAGCCTATATCCCTCCTGATAACTACTACAAATAGGTCAGTCCTGTGGCCTACGTCCCACTGACACCTTGAGTGGCTCTTAAGACTAATTAATATTTTGTTGCACGACACATTTCATAATGTAATTACATATTTTCAGATGAAAAATGTGTTGCTCAAGACTTTCTCGATGACAGGCACATTATCACGTTGTGGGCACTGTCCTATTTTGCTGTGCAGTGTTATTGGACAGCCAGGGAATTGGCGAAATGTGTTGTCTCATCACCACAGAGACAACAGAACCTTTCCAACCGGCATTCACCAGAGTATAAGTGCCAAAGTGACAAAGTGTAGAGTATAAATGTGCCTTAACAGTCCTACAGTTTTTACAGTAGGATCTCCTGCAAATAGAAAGTTCATCTCTCCTCTAAGTGCAGTTATTGCCCCCAGCGCTCCCCCTGACCGCGGTGGCTATGTGAATCTGGTGAAAAAGCTGGGGGTTAATGTGCAGGAATGGCCCCTGTAACGCTGACTGTACCCCCCTCAGCGCTTGGACCGCACCGCCTCGCCCTCCACCAGCAGCATCGACTCGGCCAGCGAGCCTCGGGAGCGGGGCGTTCGGGGGGAGACGCTGGTGCAGCGCGCCCAGGCCGTCCCGGGGAACGAGCAGTGCTGCGACTGCGGCCAGCCTGACCCCCGCTGGGCCAGCATCAACCTGGGCATCCTGCTGTGCATCGAGTGCTCCGGCATACACAGGTACCCTGACACACACACACTGTTACACACACACAATATCACCCTGACACACACACACACTGTTACACACACAAAATATCACCCTGACACACACACACACTGTTACACACACACAATATCACCCTGACACACACACACACTGCTACACACACACAATATCACCCTGACACACACACAATATCACCCTGACACACATACACACTGTGACACACACACAATATCACCCTGACACACACACACACACTGTTACACACACACAATATCACCCTGACACACACACACACTGCTACACACACACAATATCACCCTGACACACACACACACTGTTAAACACACACAATATCACCCTGACACACATACACACTGTTACACACACACAATATCAACCTGACACACACACACTGTTACACACACAAAATATCACCCTGACACACACACACACTGTTACACACACACAATATCACCCTGACACACACACACACTGTTACACACACACAATATCACCCTGACACACACACACACTGTTACACACACACAATATCACCCTGACACACACACACACTGCTACACACACAATATCACCCTGACACACACACACACTGTTACACACACACAATATCACCCTGACACACACACACACACTGCTACACACACACAATATCACCCTGACACACACACACACTGTTACACACACACAATATCACCCTGACACACACACTGTTACACACACACAATATCACCCTGATACACGCACACACACAATATCACCCTGATACACACACACACACAATATCACCCTGATACACACACACACACACATAATATCATCCTGCTGTGCATCGAGTGCTCCGGCATACACAGGTACCCCGACACACACCCATCTGTTCTAATATGCTCAGGCTCAGGCTAGCAGCCCTCAGAGATGTCGTTTGAGAGCGACCCTGATGATTTCCTCAGCATACAGGGTAATAAGCAAGGCTCTGATTGGCAGCTGGCGGCCAGGAGACCTCTGACCTTTTAGCAGCCTTTTAGTCTTGCTCCGTGAAGCTTGAGCTATGCCACTTCAGCCCTCCGCCAGATTACTGGAGATCCGCTAATCGGCTTTCTGGTCACACTCTCTTCTTCCCCCCTCGCCCTTCGCTCTCCTGAGACAGGGGCAGCTGGGCTATCGGGCTGGGGGGTCAGTAATGGGGAGAGAATGGGAATTCACTGTGTGAATCCTACTTTCTATTCCTTTACATGGTCATTTAGAATATTATGATTATGAGCGCGGTTACACTTAGCTGGACATGCTTCTGTTACCACCTGCGCTTTGGACCCTACTTTCCACTTCCAAAAACAGAATATCAGTGATTTTTTGGCAACAGGGCTATTGGGCTACATAGAGGGTCAGTGATGACAGGGAAGAGAGTGTGGACCCTGCATGCTTTGTCCTTTCTATGGTCCCATGAGATATTTGCAACTTTCTATTTCCAAAAAGAGATCAATTATTTGGTAATCCCCACCTTAAGCCTGGGCGATGAGTTAAAAATTCATGGTGTAATTAGATTGCACTGCTTGGTCGGAGGTATGCCGGTCAGAGCTGGTGGTTTGTAGCCATTTTGGATTAGGAGCCGTGGCGGTGATTGGTTGTCTTTGTGGAGGAATAATGGGCTCTGGAAGTTTCTGGAAGAAGTCAGTGTCACCTCCAGAGGGGGCGGTGTAGTGGCAGCCGAAGATGAAGCTCTCTCTCTCCCTCTGTCTACCTATCATTCTCTCTCTCTCTCTTTCTCTCTCTGTCTCTATCTATCATTTTCTGTCTCTCTCCCTGCTTTATTTTCACTGCTACCATTAATCCTCTCGGAGATGAGGAAAGGTCCATTTTAAGTTAATCAAATAACTCAAGGAGGATTAAACCAAGGCTCTGTCCTTCTCGATGATGTCCGTTCACAGGCTGTGCAAACAGGCTGATGATGAAAGGTAAACAGTTGAGCCACGGAGCCTCGCTTAGCATCACTCAGGGTTGCTGAGAGAACAGAAACCACTCTCATTTTTCAGAGTTCACTGAAGTTTTCTTTGAGGAAATTGTTTTTTCCTCGGTTGTAAAAATGGCCGTCGTCGTGTCTTATTTATGTGATTAACACAGGTTATGTAATCCTCGGTGGTTTGGGCTGAGAGGGAGGCAGTCAGGCGGCACTGAAACACAGGCTCTTAGATCTGTGTGGGCCGGGAGGGGGGGAGGAGAGGAGAAGAGAGGAGAAGAGAGGAGAGGGAGAGAGAGGACAGGAGAGGACTGAGAATGAGAGGATGGGGGGTTAGCATGGGGGGATGAGAACAGAGCAGGAACTCATTCTAACTGCTGCTCTGTCACTTCCAGAACAGGGGGGGCAGTCAGGGGGACTTTGGAGGGCTGTTGGAGCGTAGCAGCATTCCAGTGCGGTTCAATCTGGAGGAACATAGTCGGTTGTGGCCATGAAACATTCCAGTTGTCCTAAAAACACCTTTTCATTCAGAACAGAGGAACATACTTAAAACCACTCAACACTGTACAAAACAGAAATATCTACTCTCAGATGTAATGTAAAATGTGTATTTAAATGTGTACTTCTTCATGCAGGAGTCTGGGGGTTCAGTGCTCAAAGGTTCGCTCCCTGACTCTCGACTCATGGGAACCAGAGCTGCTGAAGGTAAATCTCCTTTTCCCTCCTTTCATTTTAATCACCCAATGGGTAAAATGCCCTTTTTAGAGTAACAGCAAATATGTTTTGGCTGAAAATCAATAACTGCATACAGCCAGCTGTCTCATTTGTATTGCTGGCTTGAGAAGATGTCTCATTTGTATTGGTAGCTTGAGATTTGTGCACCGTTATTTTATTGATTGATTTTATTTCTCTCTGCAGCTGATGTGTGAGCTGGGCAATCGCACCGTCAATCAGATCTACGAGGGCACCCACGAGGAGCAGGGCCTGAAGAAACCAGGGCCGGCCAGTTCAAGGTGAGCAGGCCAGACGCCCCCACGACTTCAGTTCAAGTCACTGTATTGTCCCTCCAGGGATAATTAGGTTGCAACCAGGTTTAAAAAAACACCATAAAACCCTAAAAGTAGAATATAATTCACAGACCAACGGCGACAGACAAAACAAGTACGAGATCAGATACAATGCAATGGGGCATAAAAGCTAGGAAACCTCAGTGCAGGGCTTACTTGTGCAAATTGAGCTGACTGATTACTGTGCTAACAAAGGACAGTTTGAGGAGCGTCTGTGTGCCTGGTTGGGTTTGTTGATGGCCCTCTCCCCTGCAGGCAGGAGAAGGAGGCCTGGATCAAGGCCAAGTATGTGGAGAAGAAGTTCCTGAAGAAGATGGCAGGCAGCGAGGCGCTGGTGGACGCGGAGAGGAAATCCCGCCGCTGGAGCCAGAAGAAGTGCCAGAGGCACAGCAGCTCCGTCAGAGCGCTGAAGTCCCGCCGCAAATACCGCCGCGAGCTGGGCAGCGTCGGCCCCGGCAACCTGGCGTCAGGTAGCCTAGCAACCGCGCCGCACACTCACTCAGCACAGAGCAGTGCAGCACGGTGGAGAGGACCCGGAACGTTGTGGGTTTGAATCCCAGCTGGGGTGTTGAGCTTTAGTAAAGTACTGAATCACTGAATCACTCTTGTAAAAAAATATCCACCTGTGTAAGTGAATTGTATGTAAATATGTCATCTTTGTAAGTTGATCATATAAATATGTAATGCTTGTAAGCGTATACGCTGCTAAATGCCAAAATGTCATGTGTTTCTTGTGGACCTGGGTCAAATACGAACGTTTTTAATTCAGATACTTTTCTCCACTTAACTGAGCTTGTGTGGTGTGTTGGAACCTATGAAATGATCTCAAAAAGGGCAAGCCCTGCCTTCTGATCTGCTTGGTTGGCTCAGTTGCACCAGACAAGATCAATCGAGCACAGAAAATTATTGAATCCAAAACAATTGACGTATTTGACCAAGTTGTGGTTTCTAGGCATTGTGTGTGTCTCTCCTCATTCCTGTCTCTCCCCCCAGCAGCTGCGGCCCAGTTCCGCAGGGACTCTCTGTTCTGTCCTGATGAGCTGGACTCCCTCTTCTCCTACTTCGACACTGGCTCCGGGCCCCGCAGTAAGTGGGACGGCCTCTCGCTGGCCACACCCTCCAGGAAACAGGAAATAGGATGGTAGCTCCGGGCTTATGGGAGTAGAGTGGGGGTGTAAAGGAGCTACAGTAATTTCTAATAGGTTATGTGTAGGTGTGGCTGTGGCAGGGTTTG